>NC_056745.1:204436945-204461945 GCF_019279795.1 Protopterus annectens
ACTGCAGCTCTGGTCTGATATTCTGTGTACCAAAAATATGTCACTACTCTTTATTCCCTGATTTACATGATTGCACTACTGTTATTGTACTTGTTTCCTCATTTTAGTTGCATATACTGTCTGTGCTTAATTAAAACATTTGATTGTTTTTATTTAATATTCATTTAATTGTTTGCATTGTGTTAACATTTACATTTTTTTTATTTTCTTTGAGAGTCTTTCTCCCTGGGTCCTCTGTGTAAGTAGATGCTGCTCGGTGAAATAAAATTAATAAAAGTATGTAAAATAATGCTAAATACTGCTTTGTATTTCTGTTTGCACCCCAGAAACCAGGGCTGATGATTTGGAAAATGAGGGTGAACATTTCCATCAACAAAGCATGGTGTTTTTAAACAGTTTGAGTTCCTTAAATTAAGGCTAATAGGTAAGTAACCTATGACTGTGATTAATGGTGTAATTTTATGTGTGTTGTATGACCCTCCTTTTTAAGTTTCATATTTTCTGGATTAGATGTTTATTACAGGACAGCCAACCATCTCATTTATGGATACTTTTTTTTTTACAGTATATATCTGAAATGTCTGTAAAGTCTGTAAAATATGTGGGTGTTGATACAAAAAAAAAAAAGAGAGCGAGAGGGGTTCAAAGGGGAACTTGCAACCAGCATTGTGCTGCTGAGTTTGTTTGCTCCACCGTTGATTGTGCTTGATTTAGTTTGTTGTATTATTTATTTCAACAGCTTATCTGTTCTCTGGTTTATCTGTTGACTGACAGGGATGCCTCAGTCCTCTCATCTTTTGAACTCATTTTTTTTGACCCCTCAGATCTCATTGATACCAGCCTAGCCCTCAGTGCTCCATGTCCACGCTGGGTCTACCAGCAGTCTCCTAACCCCCCAAGACTTGCTCCACTGTTTCTGGGGATGGTGGTGGATGTTGAGGGGTGTCCTGGAGGTTCAGGCGTACCATCCTCAGAACTTCTTTGCCACCAGTCCGAACTCTGTTTTTAACCGTTGGTCTGTTATCTCCGTCTGTTTTTGCCATTTTTTTCTGTTTATTGGCTTTCCAGTGATGACTCCTGTTTGCTGAAGTCCTCACCATTGCAGATAAGTACCCAGTTGTTTTTTTTTTCTTTTTCTTTTTTTTTTTTAATTGTTTTGTGCTGTGTGGAGTTAATGTCATCCAGGAAGGGTAAATGCCAGTGTGGAGAGGCTGATTGCCCATAAAGACCACCAAGATAAATGTCTTTTTTGCCTAGGTGCTGCTCACGACCATACGTCTTGTTCAGTTTGTCAGACGTTTGTCGACAAAACTCTTCGTAGTAGGTTTTCTTCCCTTTCATTGTATCTTGAGAATTAACTTTTTAAGCTTTTTGCTAAAGATACTATGGATCGAACTTCCTGCCCTGAGGGTTAGCCATCAGGGAAGAAGGTGCATAAGGTAAAACTAGAATCTTCCACTATCTGGCCTCTGCCACAAGTTTCTCCCGAGGTTCTTATGAACCCAGAGTCTCGGCCGGTTGTTTTGTCAGATTTCTCTACCACAGTTGGAGGCCGATGAGGACAGATTTCTCTACCACATCTGGGTTGGAGGCCGATGAGGATCTGACGGGGAGCACGTCAGACGAGGCTTTGCAGGCGCCCATTTTGGAAATTCAAGGGGAACCACAGCTGATTATTTCCGAGGGGTCTAGAGGGGATGTCCTTCAAGGATGCATCTGCAGTCCTTACAAATGGGTTGTCCTGTCGTCAGGCAGCCCTTCGGTCGGCCGGATTCCAAAGTCTGGGTCTGGCCTCGGCTGGTGTCGCACTTCATCCGACGTCATAGCTGCAGTTCTTCGGGTATAAAGGCATTAGCCGACGACATTTTCCTCAGTCTTTCTTGCCGCGTGGCGCCCGAAGCAGAAGCTGTTCGCAAGTGCCGGTCGGTCAGATCCAGAGATTACTACTACCGAATACTACTTCGAAGACTTCTAAAAAGCTAAGTACCCCATTGGGGACTCTTTCTTGCCTCAACCGATGTC
The DNA here is from genome assembly GCF_019279795.1 of Protopterus annectens. Taxonomy (NCBI): domain Eukaryota; kingdom Metazoa; phylum Chordata; order Ceratodontiformes; family Protopteridae; genus Protopterus; species Protopterus annectens. The sequence goes on from NC_056745.1 coordinate 204,438,968, forward strand.
AGAAAAAGTGAATAACTGTTTAACTTGTGGGAAACAAATACCTCATAAAGATTTCCACTCTTACTGCTTACCTTGTTTAGGCCCAGACCACGACGTAGCAGCTTGTTTAGCCTGTGCTTCTTTCAACCGACGAACGCTTAGGCGCCGGTCGGAGTTTGCTGAACAGTTTTTCGCTCAGATTTTGCGTATAATGCCGCCGGATCCTCCGACTACTCAAATTGTTAAAACGCAAGAAAGGACCGACACTCGCGGTCCGCGGTTTCGGCCGAAACCACGGTTAAGCAAACCGCGAGTGTCTCGGTTTCGTCCGAAACCGAACAAACGGTTCAATCTACAGCCGAATCCATGACTACTACCGAGGCCCCTTCTACCCTAGTTGAATCGGCCTCTGAAGTTTTACCTACTACTGTGGTTTCACAAGAATTATCGGACACCATCCCTTTGGATGTTTCTACCCCAGCACGTGGTGCTGCTAGGCCTCCTGCAGCCATGTCTATAAAGGCCTTTGCCAGGGCTAAAGCAGCCAAAACTTCTAAGTCTGTGCCTGTTAAGCCCTCTCACAGGCCCAGTTCCAGTTCCCAAATGCTTACTCTGGCAGAGGATCTCATCTCTTTAATAAGGGGATCCCAATCTCACCCAGACAGGGCCTCTCAACCTCCAGAAAAGAGACCTAGAGCAGAGCCCCCTGAGCCAGTGTCCTCAGATGACTCTTCTGATGATACAGACAATACAGACCATCCAGAGGCTCCTTTTTCTACTTATGAAGATTCCGATGCTGAAGAATCGATTCCTTCTGCCTCTCCACCAGAGGAATTTTCCTTTGGGGAAACTTTACATGCCATGAGAGAGCAATTCCAATGGCAGGGACAAGATTTCTCAGATTCAAGAAAAAGGCTTAGGTCCTTTTTACACTTACCGCAACATAGGCCTTTAGCTATACCTCCAGTTCTTCCTGTTGTGGATGATGCATTTAATGATGCTTGCACTGCTCCTGATACTTTACCTCCAGCCCCTGCTAAGCCCGATAGGTTCTACAGGGTCCCGGACACTCATCACCATTTATACAAGGCTCCTTTTGCAGATCCTGAGACTATCTCCCAGGGGCCTAAGGCAGTAGCTTCGACCTCAGCGAAAAACCCTCTCCCTTCTGAAAGGGAATCCAGGTCCTTAGAGAGATGGGGTAAAAAAGTATACACCTCTGCTACTCTCTCAGCTAGAGCTTTGAACTGTCAGTTTCATATGATCCAATACCAAGAGTTTATGCTTGATCAGTTAACTAAGAAACTGTCCTCTGATGATTCCTTAGATAAGAAATATGTTCTAGAAATGGTGAATAACATTCAGCAGGTTAGTAACCATTCCTTAAAATGTGGCTATGATGCACTGGAGGCTTCATTTAGATCAGCCATGACTGGCACAGTTATAAGAAGGCATGCATGGTTGAAAGAACAGGTCTTGCCGGATCATGTTAAAGCAAAGCTATTAGATGCTCCTATGGATAAGGTCAGTCTATTTGGTTCTCCTGCCCAACAGGTACTGAAGAAAATGGAAGAGAAGGCAAAATCTGTACAAACAGTGAAAGATTTCTTACAGGTTCAGCCCCCAAGGTTTAGCAGGAACTGGCCTTCCAAAATTTGGTTCTTTCCAGACTCCTCTAAAACTCAGAGAGGCAGGAATAGGCTCAAGAGGCAGAAATCAATCCAGAGGTGGTGCCTACAGGGACGCCAGTGGCAAGGCAACAACCAACGAGGCACAGACACAACCACTACCACTGCAACAGGACAATCACAGTGACTTGGCTCTGACTCCGCCTACCAGGGAACAAATAGCAGCACCCTTAGGCGGAAAGTTAGCCTTATTTTCAAAAAACTGGCACTATATTACAAGAGACAAGTGGATTTTGCAAACTATAGACCAAGGCTACAGGTTTCATTTCCACACTTTACCAGTAAAAAGAGGAATGCCAAACCTACCACCAAATCAAAAGACAGAAGCTCTAAAACAAATAGCTCAATTAGCAAAGATGAGAGCTGTGGAAAGGGTACCACCTACAGAACAAGGCAAGGGATTTTACTCCAGACTCTTCCTGGTACCAAGAAAAGAGAAAAATTGGAGGCCTATTCTCGACCTGTCCACTTTAAACACATTTATCATTGTTCCAAAATTCAAAATGCTGACCCTACAGCAACTTCTTCCCATGCTGGGCAAGGAGTATTGGCTGGTAACTCTAGATCTCAAGGAGGCATACCTGCACGTCCCCATACGACCAAATTGCAGAAGATACCTCAGATTTCTTGCAGGATCAGAGCATTATCAATTCTCAGCATTGCCCTTTGGCTTATCTACTGCGCCCAGAGTGTTCACGAAATGCCTGGCATCAGTAATCGCTCACTGCAGGCTTCAGGGAATCCAAATTTATCCATACCTGGACGACTGCCTGATACAAGCGGACAACAAAAACAAGCTGACACAAGACTTACAAAGAGTCATTTGCTTACTACAAGCCCTGGGATACACAGTCAATTTAAAAAGTCAAGACTGATACCATCCCAAACTATAACCTTCTTGGGTGCAGAGTTGGACACAGTAAAACAGATGGCATTCCTAACTGCAGAAAAACAAGAACAACTTCCTCTTTACTTCTTGGCATTAACAAAGCAGAACAAACTAACAGCAAGGAAAGTACTGCAGGCCTTGGGCTTCATGGCATCCTGCATAATCCTGGTCCCCATGCCAGACTGCATATGAGAAAGCTACAGTGGTACCTAAAGAATTTATGGTCTCAACACAGGCACAGCTTAGAAACCGAAATACCACTAATCCCATGCCTGAAACAAGAGTTCCTATGGTGGGCTCAGGCATGCCAGTCAAACCCAGGTTTGTCCTTCCACAGAATTCAACCAAGCCAATCCATCACAACGGACGCCTCAGACATCGGTTGGGGGGCCCACATGCTGGACAAGTGCATACAAGGCTTATGGACTCCAGATCAGCTGCACCTGCACATAAATCAAAAAAATGCTGGCAGTAAAACTAGCAATCCAGAATTTCAGGCCATTCCTCCAAGAAGGCCAATTGATGATAAGGACAGACAACACCACAGTCATGTGGTACATCAACAAACAGGGAGGCACTCATTCATACCCTCTATGCCGAATGGCTCTGGACCTATGGAATATGGCTCTGAGTTACAACATTCAGTTACAGGCAATATTTGTACCGGGAAAAGAAAACATCCTAGCAGACATGTTAAGCAGAACTACCTCGGATGCTCACGAATGGATGCTACACCCGGACATCTTCAAGGCCATCACAAAGAAATGGGGACTGCCACAAATAGACCTATTCGCATCCCCACTCAATCACCAGCTCAAGAAATTCTGCACAAGGACATACCACCCACTTGTTTGGAAGGTGGACTCTCTATCCTTCAGTTGGAAAGGCCTGACAGCATATGCATTTCCACCTCTTCCTTTGATGCACAAGGTACTACTGAAAATCAAAGAGGAATGTCCAAGGATAATTCTGATAGCTCCAGATTGGCCAAGACAACATTGGTATCCATTACTGAGGAGCATGTCTCGGGGGAAAACGTGGACACTACCCCTGATTCCTTTGATGTTAACTCAAAGCGACTACAACATCCTGCATCCAAACCTGAAAACTCTGCAACTGACTGCCTGGAACATTACATAAGAGCAACTAACCCAGATTTATCCCAAAGGGTTAAAGACATTATCCTTGAGGCCCGCAGACCTTCAACAAAAAGGAACTATGCAGGAAAATGGAAAAGGTTTCTCATTTGGAGTACTGAAAGGGGGAAAGATGTGTCAAAGGTAGACATTGCCAACATCCTGGAGTATTTGGCAGAGCTTCTCCATACAGGCCTTTCCTATTCCTCCATCAAGATACATGCATCAGCTATTTCTGCAGAATACAGCTTCGATCCCCCTGTCTTTTCACATCCTCTACTCAGGCAGTTTCTGAGAGGAATTAAGAATGTAAAACCTCCTAGGAAACCACCATTACCAGCATGGGACTTGAACTTTGTGCTAGAAAAATTGACACTCCCCCCTTTCGAACCAGCAGCAACAGCAGATCTTCAACACCTATCCTGGAAAACTGCTTTCCTGCTGGCAATTACTTCAGCAAGAAGGGTTTCGGAACTACAGGCTTTAATGGCAGTACAATCAAGATAGTGTCCATGAGAACTAATCCTACATTTATGCCTAAGGTGGTATCCAGAGTGTCTCTAAACAAGGCAATCCACCTACCTACCTTCTTTCCCAATCCACAGAACAGGGGGGAAAGACTGCTGCATACCTTGGATGTACATAGACAGTTGCGCTACTACCTGGACAGAACCAAGGGCAATAGAAAAACTGACCAGCTTCTGGTAGCATATGCAACAGGAAGGGAAGGAAAAGCAATTTCCAAACAGACAATGTCCAAGTGGATAGGAAATTGCATTAGATTCTGTTACTCCTGCCATGGAAAGCAAATTCCACAGAACATAAGGCCTCATTCTACAAGGGCTACAGCCACTACCACAGCTTTCTTACGAGGAGTAGCTACCAAGGACATTATAGAGGCTGCTACTTGGACCTCCGTGCATACATTTGCCAAGCATTATAACTTACCTCTGTACTCTAGATCCCGAGCAGGGTTTGCCACTGCTGTTGTGCAAGGGATCCTAACTACACCATAATTTCTTCTTCCTCCTCCCCTAGTTTGGCTATGGTATTCTACCCATTTGTAAGGACTGCAGATGCATCCTTGAAGGACAGAGTACAGTTTTGTACCTACCATAAATGTAGATGTCCGAACAGGATAGCATCTGCAGTCAGGATTACCCACCCTCCTTCCCCTCTGTGGTATTCCTAGGGTATTTGCCCACCTAATAGCTAGCTGGGGGGGGATTTCTTATGGTGTATTTGTTTGTATATATGTACATACATGCTTATTTTTTGTGTTTGCCTTCTACCTTTTGGAAACATTGGCATTTATACAAAAATTTAGCTATCCAGGAGGGCAACTGGCATCTGGGGCAAGAAACACTGAGGAAAATGGCGTCGGCTGATGCCTTTATACCCGAAGAACTGCAGCTATGACGTCGGGTGAAGTGCGACACCAGCCGAGGCCAGACCCAGACTTTGGAATCCGGCCGACCGAAGGGCTGCCTGACGACAGGACAACCCATTTGTAAGGACTGCAGATGCTATCCTGTTCGGACATCTACATTTATGGTAGGTACAAAACTGTACTTTCTGCAGTTTCTCTTTAGGGAAGAGTTTCCTACTACAGTTGTGGTATTGCTGTCCTGTGTCTGGGCCTTCTCAGGTTTCTAGGATGGATGTCCCCTTAAAAAAGAAACCGAAATCTAATCATGTTTCTTCAGCTCTTAGGGATCCACAAAGCGAGTGGCAGGCCTTTACTCAGGAGTTGTTTAATGCTTTAAGGGCTCCTCAAGGGGGGTTTGGTTCTTGCTCCTTCTTGGTCTTCTTCTTTCCCTAAAAGGACCAGAGTATTGCATTCTTATGAGGAAGAGGTAGATTCTGATGCTGAATCCCTTGCTTATTCTACCCAGATTCCTTCTCCTTTAGACTATGGATCTGAGGTGGAGGACTCGTACTCTAGATAATCCTTCTGAAGAAATTTTCTTTGGGAGAACAATCTCTAAGATGATGGAATTTTTCAGTGGGATTGTGTCCAGATTTCGGTTACCCATAAGAAGTACTATGAGATGTTCATCGTGTTTCACTGTTGCAGTCATTACTCTAGGGTTATCCTGCTGGCAGGCTACCCGCAGTCGGCCTGAATTCCAAAGTCCTGGTCCAGCGTCGGTTGCTGTCGCCTCTTCATTGACGTCAGTGCGCTAGGGGTATAAAAGATGCAGCCAACGCCATTTTCTCCAGTCATTTTTGCCGCGCGGTGCCCGAAGCAAAAGCAGTTCGCATGTGCCGGTCGGCCGACTCCTGAGATTTTCAAATCTGAATTTCAGAACTGAAGTCTTTATTAAAGCTAAGTACCCCGTTGGGGAAACTTTTTTCTTGCTCCAGTCCGATGTCAGAAAAAGTTAACAATTGTATTTCTTGTGGGAAGCAAATACCTCATAAGGACTTTCATTCTTACTGTATTCCTTGCCTAGGCCCTGACCATGACGTTGCTAGCTGTCGTTTTTGTGCTAGATTTAACCAACGCACTATTAAGCGTCGGTTAGATTTTGCATTACATTACTTTGGCCGAAGATTTAACTATATAATGCCGTCGGAACAGCCGACGACCGGAGTTTACAAAAAACGCAAGAACAAGGAAAAGGATAGGCATCCAAGGTCCAAAACTGACGGCGAGGCCTCCGCTAGGCCAGTCGCTGGTTCTCAGTGAGGCAATTTCGCAGCCATTGACGCCCGCTACCTCAGAGCCACAGGCGGCTGCTGAATCCCACATGGAGCCGACTGGGCCTCTGGATACTCAAGGTATTGGACAGTCGGAAACCATTCCCTCACATGGGTCCAGAGCCGCTGAGCAGGCATCGGCTTCTGAGGGTGTCTTCAGACCTACACAGTTATATGTTAAGCCAACTTCAGCTTCAAAGGCAAAGACTAAAGCAGTTCTAAAGACAAAGAAACAAGTACAGCATTCTCCTACACAGACTTCCATGCCTAGAAAACGGATGCTTAAAATGGCCGAAGACCTAATTACTTTGATCAGGGGTTCCCATCCCCCTCCTGATAAGAGGCCTAGGCAAGAGACAGAATATGATTCTTCTGATCAGGTTTCAATTTCCTCTGATTCCTCTTCTGAACAGGGATACTTTTTTCCTCCCTACGAGGATTCTGATGCTGAAGAATCCATTCCTTTAGCCTCTCCTACTGAGGATTATTCTTTTGGGGAAACCCTGCATACCATGAGGTAGCATTTTCACTGGGAGAGCCAAGATTACTCAGAATCTAAGAAAAGGCACAGAGACTTTCTTTTACTACCTCAGCACAGACCTCTTGCTATTCCACCTGTTTTAGACATTATAGATGATGTATTTTCAGACTCCGGCTGTCTCCTGACTCTTTACCCCCCTAAACCTGCTAAGCCAGACAGATACTACAGGGTCCCAGACTCTCAAATTTCTATATAAAAACCCCGCTGCTGACCCAGAAACTATATCTCAGGGTCCCAAAGGGGTCAGGGCTTCCACTGCAAAAAATCCTGTCCCCTCTGATAGGGATTCTAGGGCACTGGATAGATGGGGGAACAAAGTTTACACTTCTGCTACCTTGGCTGTAAGGGCTTTAAATTGTCAGTTTCATATGCTTAAATATCAGTAATACTTAATGTCACTGCTTAAACAGAAAATGCTGACAAATTCTGAATGTTCTGATAACAAGGAAATGCAGGATTTATTGCTGAACAAGTGGGAAAGCATACTTTGCAATGTGGTTTTGATTCACTGGAGGCCTCTTGCAGGGCCGCTGTTTTGGGTTTTGTCATTAGAAGGCATGCTTGGTTAAAGGAACAGAATCTGCCTGATCATGTTAAAGCTAAATTATTGGATGCTCCATTGCAACATGATACTTTGTTTGGTGTTAAGGCGGAAGAGGTGTTGAAGAAAATGGAGGATAAAGTGAAATCCATGCAGACAGTTAAGAATTTCCTACAGGTACAGCCACCCAGATTTAGCAGGAACTGGCCTACAAAGAATTGGTCCTTTCCAGTGTCAGACAGGCCACAAAGTGGCAGATACAGACATCCCAGAGGCAGATCTCAGCCCCAAGACTCATACAGGCCTAAACAATGGGGTGCTTCTACCTCCAAAAGCGAAGAAGACAAATCACAACCATACAGGAAACCGTCCCAATGACTTTCCTCTGCCAGATCCAAGCACTTGTCTTTTGGCAGCCCTCTTGGGGGGAAAACTAGCACTTTTTTCACCAACTTGGCGAATGATTACCCAGGACAAATGGGTCTTGAACATAGTGTCCCAGGGCTACAGGTTCCACTTTCACACCCTGCCAAGGGCAAAAGGTATGCCAGGCATGCCAGACTTGCCACACAATCAATGGGCAGAGGCACAAAAGCAAATTACATCCCTCATGGACATGAGGACCATTCAACAAGTACCACAGCAAGAGCAGGGGCAAGGATTTTACTCAAGACTTTTCTTGGTGCCCAGAAAGGGCAAAGCCTGGAGACCAATACTGGACCTGTCTATACTAAACACGTTTCTGGATGTTCCAAAATTCAAGATGTTGACTCTGCAACAGCTACGGCCCATGCTGGGCAAGAAGGCTTGGCTAGTAACTTTGGACTTAAAAGAGGCATACCTGCATGTCCCAATCAGACAGTCTTGCAGAAGATACCTCAGATTCATAGCTGGCTCAATGCACTACCAATTCTCTGCACTGCCCTTTGGCTTATCTACTGCGCCCAGGGTCTTCACAAAATGCCTGGCACCAGTAATTGCATTTTGCAGACAAAGAGGAATTCAAATATATCCTTACTTGGACAACTGCCTTATTCAAGCAGAGAACAAAGACATTCTTCTAAAGCATCTGGCATTTGTAAAAAGATTACTAATTTGCCTAGGGCACAGTAAACGAAAAGAAATCAAAACTAGTACCCTCTCAGGAGATAATATTCCTGGGTGCAAGCTTAAATACAACTGCCCAGATGGATTATCTCATGCCAGACAGACAAAGGCAACTGACTTCTTACTTCAAAAAATTGGCAACAAAGACCCAGTTATCTGCAAGGAAAATCCTGCAGGCCTTGTGATTCATGGCATCCTGCATTCTGCTAATTCCATATGCCAGACTGCATATGAGTTTGGACTCAACATTGCCACAGCCTGGAAACTTTAATTACCCTCATTCCCTGCCTGCAACAGGAGTTTCGATGGTAGGCACAGGCCTGTCACCACAACAAGGGTCTGCCATTCACTTTACCCACAGCCAGGCAGACACTAGCAACGGATGCATCAGATTATGCCTGGGGGGCCCACATGGCAGGAAAATGTATTCAGGGCACATGGCCCACAAGCCAGATGCATCTTCATATCAATCAAAAAGAGATGCTAGCTGTTCAGAATGCCCTGACAGCCTTCAAGGATCTACTTCATCCAGGACATCTACTGATAAAGACGGACAATACTACAGTCATGTGGTACATAAACAAGCAGGGAGGCACACATTCCTATCCCCTCTACAGACAAGCAATGACCTTGTGGGACACAGCATTGGCTTATCAAGTTCACCTGCAAGCACAGTACCTGCCAGGAAAAATAAATACTCTGGCAGACGAACTAGGCAGATGAACTAAGCAGAAACCTCATGGATCCCCACGAGTGGAAACTGGATCCACAAGTCTTCAGCACGATAACAAGGAAATGGGGATGCCCAGACATAGATCTATTTGCCTCCCCTCACAACTGCCAATTACAGAGATTTGCACAAGGATTTATCACGAACAAGCATGGAAAGTGGATGCCCTATCCTTCAGCTGGAAAAACCTAACAGTTTATGCCTTTCCTCCACTGCCTCTCCTTCCCAAGGTACTCCTAAAGGTCAGACAGGAGAAGCCAAAAATGATACCGATTGCCCTAGACTGGCCACACCAGCACTGGTACCCAATCCTAAAGAGCTTGTCTCAAGGTCCAGCATGGAAATTGCCTCAAACTTCTCACTCACTGACCCAACAAAACAATCAGATCCTGCACAGCCAACTCAGGACCCTAAACCTGGTAGCATGGCGGATAATGTAGCCATTCAGAACACTCCTCTTTCAAAAGCTGTTATGGATGTTATCTTAGAGGCCAGGAGGCCCAGTACCAGAAAATCATATGCAGAAAAATGGAAGAGATTCTGTGCTTGGAGCCAGGAACAAGGCATTGATACGTATGTACCAAATATTCCTCAGATTTTACAATACTTAACTGAGATGCTGGACAAAGGCCTTTCCTTTTTATCAATTAAAATTCATGCCTCTGCCATTTCAGCCCATTATAATACGGAACCACCTATCTTTTCTCATCCTTTAATAAGGCAGTACCTCAGAGGGGCCAAAAACATCAGGCCTCCAAGGAGAGCACCAATACCTGCATGGGGCCTCAATTATGTCTTGGAAAAACTCACTCTGCCTCCTTTCGAGCCAGCATCAACAGCAGATATAAAATTCTTATCCTGGAAAACAGCACTGCTCTTAGCAATAACCTCTGCAAGACGAGTCTCGGAGTTACAGGCACTCATGGCTGTGGAACCTTTTATCATTTTTCATCCAGACAGGGTTTCTCTGAGGACAAACCCTACATTTATGCCAAAGGTAGTGTCCAGTGTGGCCCTCAACCAAACCATTCACTTTCCTACCTTTTATCCAAATCCACAGAACAAGGTTGAGAGACTTCTGCATTCTTTGGACATACACAGACAGCTATGTTTCTACTTGGACAGAACTAAAGCTTTCAGAAAGACTGAGCAACTTTTAGTGGCATATGCTGCAGGATCACAAGGAAAGGCTAGCTCAAAACAGACTATTTCTAAATGGATAGGTCATTGCATCCGTTTTCGCTGCTCACAGCATGGCAAATCAGTGCCTAAGGGCATTCAACCAGAGCAGCCGCCACTTCAGCAGCCTTCCTCAGAGGAGTACCAACCAAAGATATCTTAGAGGCTGCAACTTGGAGTTCAGTGCACACTTTTACAAAGCACTACCACTTACCTCTCTACTCTAAATCCAGAGCAGGGTTTGCCACTGCAGTTCTGCAGGGCCTCATAGCCTCTCCTAATCCTATTTAGCCCAGCCACCCATCCTCAGCTTTGGGATTCAACCCAAGAGTAATGACTGCAACAGTGAAACACGATGAACATAGTACAGTTGTGTACCTACCATAAATGTAGATGTCCGAGTGTATTCACTGTTGCAGTCCAGGTTACCCTCCCACCATCCCCCTTTCATTTGCTGGGTTTTATCTGTACTTCTCTATTCTATACAACCTATGTAGTGTATTTGCTTGTAGATGAAGGAAATGTTTACTTTAGTGCATGCATGTTTATTGGCATAATCTATTTAGCCTACATTTTGGGGGCACCTGACATCTGGGGCAAGAAAAACTGAAGAAAATGGCGTCGGCTGCATAATTTATACCCCTGGCCCACTGACGTCAGGGAAGAGGCGACAGCAACTGATGCCAGACCAGGACTTTGGAATTCAGGCCGACTGCGGGTAGCCTGCCAGCAGGATAACCGTAAAGTAATGACTGCAACAGTGAATACACTCGAACATCTACATTAATGGTAGGTACACAACTGTACTTTACTGCAGATGGAATCTCCTAAACCTGCAGCTATTCCTTCTGTCTTGTCTGCCTTATTGGTGGTTTTTTCCAATTCCTCTAAAGCGCCAGATTCTCTGCTCCCTACTCCCAAGAAGTCTGATAGGTTTTATAGGATGCCTGAGGATTGTTCCTTTTTGTTTAAATGTCCAGCTGCTTACACATCTGTGGTGTCTGTAGCCTCTGATAAGTCATCTCAATTGCTTCCTTTGTCCAAGTCACTGCCTTCTGACAAGGACAGTAGAACCATGGATAGGCTGGATAAGAAGGTTTAAACTTCGGCTACCCTAGCTTTTAGGGCCATTAATTATCAGACCCATATCTCTAGGTATGCCTTGGCTCTTCTTTCTCAGGCTTTTGTCAGCTTCTTTCTGATCTTCCAGACTCTGAGTAAATCTTATGCTCTTTCCTTGCTTAGGACTTCCTCTCATGTACTTCATCATTCTATACTTATGATGCAGCAGATGCCTCTTCTAGGGCTGCTGCTTTTGGCTGAGTTCTGAGTAGATATTCTTGGCTTAGGCTTCAACCTCTGCCCGATGATATTAAAGCTAAGTTGATGGATGCTCCTCTGGATAAAAAACTTTTGTTTGGTGAAGCGGCTTCTGGTTTATTTAAGTCTCTTCAGGACAAGGGGAGGGCTTTACAGGAGCTTAAGCATGTCTTTGTTTCTCCTGTGCCTAAATTTCAGCAAAACTACAATTCTAAGCCAGCCTTTGTTTGTAGTTAGTCTTGCCCTCCTTCTAAAGGCAAAAAGGGTAGTAAATGGACTCCTCCTGCTAAGGCCACTAGACTGCAGGGATTCTTAAGCCTTTCTTTCCTGACAAACCAGGTGCTGTCTGACTGTCGACCTGTTCCTCGACACGTTCCTCTTCATCTTCGCCTTTCTCTTTCTCTTCCTGTTTGGCTCTGAATCACCCAGGATTTTTGGGTTTTGTCAATCATTCGGCAAGGGTACTTATGGTCTGGATTTCCCACCCTACTTTTCTGGGCATTCCTCAGCCTCCTTGGGAGCAACTTCCCTTTTTCCCCAGAGGTTCTTCAAGACCTCTTGTCTCAGGGTACTATTCAAGAGGTGCCTGTGTCCCAAAAGTGGAAAGGGTTTTTTTTCTAGATTGTTTCTAGTGCCCAGAAAAGAGGGTACTTGGAGACATATTCCAGACCTTTCCCATCTAAACATTTTTCTGAAGGTGCCTTCCTTTCGGATGTTGTCCCTTTTTCCTCTCTTGCTCCCTCACTCCTTTCTGGTGTCTCTGGACCTCAAGGATGCTTATCTCCATATTCCGATCCATCCTCTTTTCCAGAGATTTTTGCATTTCTCTGTTGCTTCCTGTTATTTTCAATCCTGTGCTTTACCCTTTGGCCTTTCTACTGCCCCAAGGGTATTCACCAAATGCCTCACTCATGTGATTGACTTTTGCAGGCTTCAAGAGATCCAAATCTTTCCTTATTTGGATGACTTGTTGATTCAGGCATCTTCTCCAGAGGTCCTTTTGCAAAATCTTTATTTTACCATTTCTTTTCTTCAGAGTCTGAGGTTCACATTAAATTTCAAAAAGTCTTTCCTGACTCCTCCTCAGGATCATATCTTTCTGGGTTGCAGGATTCAAATTGTGCCAATGCTGACATCCCTGCCTCCTCCAAAAGCATTAACTCTCATTTCTTTCTTTCAAACTCTTCTTCCCCTGGCCTCCATTACAGTCAGAGAGTTTCTGAGAGCTCTGGGGTTCATGACTTCCACCATTCCAGTGCTTTCTCTGGCCAAACTCCACATGAGAAAGTTCCAGTGGTTTCTGAAGTCGGTGTGGCTTCAGCATGCACATCCTCTAGACTTTCCTGTTCTCCCGAGTGTCAGGAAAGAACTTATGAGGCGGATTCAGCAGTTGTCTCTGAATCCAAGGCTCCCTTTTCAACCTCCACTTCCCTCTCAGGATCTGCTCACAGATGCTTCAGATGTGGGATGGGGAGCAATGTTTGGCTCTCTGAGGGTTCAGGGAGTGTGGTCGCCTCATCAGCAGAAGGAGCACATCAGCATCAAAGAGATGAGGGCTCTTATGCTGGGTCTTTAGGCCTTTCATCCTCTCTTCTCTCCGGGGTCTCTCAAGGTATTCACAGACAATAACACAGTCATGTGGTATATCACCAAACGGGGCTAGGAAATCTTACCGTCTTTGCCGGCTGGCACTTCTGGTATGGGATCTGGCTATCCAATATCAAGTGACTCTTCAGGCAGTTTGTATTTTTTCAGATAAGAATGTTGTGGCAGACAATCTGAGCAGGTCCTTCACTCAATCCCATGAATGGATGCTTCACAGAGATGTGTTTCTGGACATTTTTCACCAGTGGGGTACTCCTCCAATAGATCTTTGTCTTCCCTCTGAACAGACAGCTTCCTCTTTTTTGTGCCAGAGTCCCAGGTCCTCTGGTATGGAAGGTGGACGCCGTCTCATTTTCTTGGAAGGGGATGTTTCTTTATGCATTTCCTCCCCTTCCTCTCATTGTGAGAGTCCTGTTCAAGATTCAACAGGATGCTCCCAAAATCTTGTTGGTGACTCCTTTTTTGGCCGTGACAGCACTGGTTCCCTCTACTTCTGCATCTAGCCAAGGGCAATCATCACAAGTTACCTCACAGGGTGGATCTCCTCACACAAGACACGGAGTCCCTCATCCATCCCCACCTGTCCAGCTTCAATTGACGGGGTTTTGATCCCTCATATACACCTTTTTTCTGAGGACGTAATGCTGGACCTGCAGGAGGCCAGGAAACGTACTACTAGGAGGTCCTACTTGTTTAATTGGAAGAGGTTTTCTATTTGGTGTCTTTTTTTGTGTCCTGGACACACTTTCTGTGGATGTTCCGGTGGTTCTTGCTTGTTTGTGTGAGTTGATCATTGCTGGTTTGGCCTATTCTTCTATTAAGGCCCATTTATCAGCTCTTTCTGCTTGTATGCCTTTAACTCCCCCATTAGCTTCTAGATTTGAGGCTAAGCAATTTCTTAAAGGTGTCCTTATTATTACACCTCCCAGAAAGCCTGTTCCTCCTCTCTGGGATCTTAATTTCGTTCTTTTGTTCTGGAAAAATTCACTCATGGTCCTTTTGAGCCTGCTGTTTTAGCTTCCTTGCAACATTGTTCTTGGAAGACTGTTCTTTTGTTAACTCATACTTCTGCCAGACATGTGTCTGAGTTGCCAGCCCTTATGGCTTGTCCACCTTTTTTGATATTTCATGAGGACAGGATGTCCTTACATACTAATCTGTCTTTTCTGCCTAAGGTAGTTAATACATTGTCACTTAATTAGTCTATTAATTTGCCTACTTTGTCCCCCTCTCTGAAATCTGACAGTGAGGGGGTGCTGCATACCTTAGATGTGCATAGACAGCTCAGATTTTATTTAGATAAAACTAAAGCTATCAGAAAATCTGACCAGTTACTTGTTTCCTTTCATCCTAGGTCTTCAGGGTTGGCTGTTTCCAAGCAAACTGTTTCCACTTGGATTTCTAAGGCTATTTCCTTTTGTTACACTTGTCATGGCGAGAGCCTTCCTTCTTCTGTGAAGACTCATTCTACTAGAGCTGTGGCTTCTTCTGTTTTTTTTTTTTCAAAGGCTTAGATGTTAATTATATTCTTCAAGCTGCTACCAGGACTTTTGTGCATACCTTTACCAAACATTACCAGTTGGATGGTATCTCCAGAGCCAGGGTGGGTTTTGCTGATGCCATTCTTTGTGGCTTCTTAGAGGGCTCTACTGCTGCTTCCTCCTCCCAAGTTCCTTCATGAGCTTTGGTACTCTCCTGTTTGTAATGAATACTGCAGCGGTGAATGTAAGGACATAGTACAGTTGTGTAAAATCTTACTATAACAGTAGATGTCCTTGCCTTCACTGCTTTAGTATTCACTCCCTCCCTCCATCCCCCTAGTTTTTTTTTCCTTCCTGGATGTGCTGGTTCTCCTTGGTTTTCCTTGGACTGCTGTTCTTACTGGGGCATTCAGTTCTAAGGATGATATGTCTGAACATCACCTTTATGCCCTACGCTACGCAAGGAGTGTGTAGGTGATGTTCAGCATACCTTAAAGCAATAGTAGACTTTGGTAAACTGGCCGGACGGTGGGCTTCACGGCAGGTAATGAATACTGAAGCGGTGAAGGCAAGGACATCAACTGTTATGGTAAGATTTTACACAATTGTACTTTCTAAGTTATCATGGATGAGGAGTATACAAGTGCTCTTCATTACTACTAAAAGGAGGGATTTTATTGACTGAAACCATACAGTGAAGATGATTTGTTTAGAACCTAATCTACAGGCTGTCCTGTTTATGTAAGGTTTTGGTAGTAGAGTCTTCAACTCCTTCTAAATAAGGCTTTGATCTTATTGAAAGAAACTTCTTTTTAAAGTATTAAAGTTTAAATCATTTTCTCAACTGAATGCAGTTAAAAATGGCTACGAAGTAATAATTATTCTAGAGCTTGCAGAATGCTGTATAAAATGGCACTTACACTAGTTTGTTAATGTTGTTGCTCAGATGTGTGAATAGTCTTGTTAACTCTGATTCAACAGCTAAATGTAAAATTTTACAATGCCTATGTAAATGTAGTTGATGTAATTAGATACTAAACCTGAAGACACAAATGGTAATTATATGTTAAAAGGGCAGTGAAAACTGACCAGCTGGCTTACAATATTATTTCCCTTTTAATAAATTGTTTGTCATCGGGGGTGTCTGTAAAAAGTCCTGTAAAAGACTCGCTGCTAACTTTATCTTTAGGTTTGGTCACTATAAAACAGTTGAAACTTGTCTACACTGCCATTGCTACTGTCCTGTAATAGGGGGAAAAGGAATACACCAAATCACCACCGTAAGTCTGGCTTTATTATGGGTCCTAAAACTTGCCTAAGCAAGTAGATTTGCAAAGTCTGCCTGCAGGACCGCCATTGTCAGTCAGCTATAGTTGGACTTTCGCTAGCTGACATTAGCCAAGGGCTTTGTACTAGAGGTGTCACTGACATGGCTTAATGCTTTCTCTCGCCTGTCTGTTGTAGCAGTTGTTACAGCTTGTGCTGTCATTGTGTTTCCTAGCAGAACACATTCCACCATAACCTTACCTCCTACCCTAACTTCCAACAGAAAAAGAGCTTCCTATGGGATACTTATTCTTCCTCCATATTGTTTCTAAACCCTGTTTTCTGGCTTCGTACTGAGTAGTGCACCTGATGCTGTCCTGCTAGCTGAAACTTTATTTTTTTATAGATACTTTGGCTGTCTGTTTTCATCACTGTATATTTTGAAAATGACAGCCCTCTCATGATTTTCTCCTTTTCCTGGTCTGTAAGGTGCACTGAGATTCTGTACACTGTGTTAAGATCTGATTGATTTGCATTTGTTTCTTCCATGTATAACTCAGTAAGCAGCATGCTCTGTGAATGTTTGCACAGGCTACTGTTGAATTCAGCCTAGCAAGTGTAAGTGTGTTTCGTAAAGGAGGACCTGCTTATTAAAATGTTTCCACTGAGTCCATATGGCCGGAACTCCTACCTCTGCTTTGAATCTACGTTCTCAGGAAGACGCCTCCCAACAATAATAGGAGGAAGTCCTGATTTAGAAAGTTTCACAGTTTGCAGTACAATAGCAGAAGTTGGAGGATGTTCTGACAGGAAACCCTTAATTTGCTAGATGTGGAAAAATCTCCCTTACTTCATTAAGTATAAAACTCACAGCATTTCCTGCAGTAGAATGAGATACAAAGGCATCTGCATGCCAACTCAGGTATTTATTTAGTGTTGAGTAAAGATTTATTGAAATGTTAATTATCTGTTTTGGCATTTTTAAAAGAAATTAGTTAAAAAACTTTAAATTATTATATTTGTTTATTTTCAGTACCTGTTTTTTCCACCTAATGTCAGTATTTGTTTGTCACATATACTCAGAAACTATATTTAAAAATAGCTAAATACCTTTGTCATGGCTGACTAGTTTAGCATTTATGCAGTATTTGATATGGTTGGTAAATACAATATAATTTGTGTGTGGTGTATATCTTATGATTCATTATTTTGTACATTTTAGGATTCCGTTTAAAAATGTGATTCCTTTAATTAATAATTTAAATACTGACACTTAGATTTAGTATCTTAATGACATGTCGTGTGATACAGTAATTCCTTATTGAAAAATATAAAACTTGTATAGTTCTACCCACTGTATTTTATATAAATTCCATGTTACACATAGATTTTAATGGGTTACAAAATAAAAAAATATATTTATGTTGGCAGCAGTTAGCAAGATTGGAAAAGTGCATTAAGGAGAGTATATTTATGTGATATACAACCAGTATTACAAATGGTACCCATGATGTGCAGTAACTAAGATATGTTTTTCTGTCATAAATGTCTAAATTAAAGCATAACTACTGCTTAGCTATACTGAAGTATTTATAGAAAGTAGCATGGTACATTTCGTCATGGAGGCATCTAATTTAAGGGTGCTGTTTCAGACTGCTGTTACATTGCTTTTTAAGAATACAATTCCAAATACAGGTAGAAAGAAATGCAGAAAATGTGTTTTTGTGGTGAAAAAAAAGTAAAATTCTGTTCCTATGGTTTTCTTTTCACTTTCATCACTGTCGTAAGCCAACCCCAGCATACATAGTTGCTAGATTAATTCTTAAATTAAATTCTGATTTCAGTAGTAAATTTAGACTTTACAAATGCAGACACATTGCATTTTAGATGTGTATAAATTTAGATGTTTTAAACTGGAGAATTCTGTATTTGGGATTAGATATTTCTCACTTTCTGTGTCTGTATTCTTGAGCAGGCTTGTTGTTATGGCTCAGATTTTTTTACTCCCTTTATTTAAATATTAACCTGTAAGGATGTAAACCCAACTGTCTGTTTTATGTCTAGGTCACACTGTATGTATGATAGTCTTTATTGTAATGGAGTAGATCATATAAATATTAGAACATGAAAATGGAGGGGAAGATTTATAAATTTCATATTCCTTATACAACAGCACTACTCCCAGTTTGTGCAGGGTGTAACAGCAAGTGCAGGAGATTCCCCTTTTGCTGTACCACAGGTATGTTAATTATCCTTAAAGATGAAAATAAAAATAATAAAACAGCCACCAAGGACTAAACGTAGGTCTTAACTTTTTTAATAAAACACAAAAGCACAGAACCAAATAACTAAGCGCTTTCACCAGGCATAAACCGCTGGTTTCCTCAGAGTCATTTGGTATTGCACAGAACACATTTAAATATGTAAACAGTCAGTTGATTAATTACTACACTAATCAACCAAACAAATATATATCAAAATTAATTAATTAAAAATCTCCATAGATATCCACACATTCAATCAACGTCATATTACTATAATGACTTTGCAATAGACACAAATTTTTTTTTATACAGTCTCTCATGTTCAAAGGCAGGATTACCAGTACTGTACCACATATATATAATGTAACAATAAATAACCAAATTAATATATTGTTTGATACACAGTAATGACATTACAACTGTTGTTAGCACTATGTATATGTTTTTTATTATTTCCCCTAATTAAATCTGATTTGCCTTTAATTTTAAAAGTTGGGTGTGCGATGGAAGAGAAAGAGAAATTTTGGAGTGAGTTGGATGAAGTTGTGGTGAGTGTACCCAAGGGTGAGAGACTAGTGATTGGAGCGGACTTTAATGGGCATGTTGGTGAAGTGAACAGAGGGGATGAGGAAGTGATGGGTAGGTATGGTGTTAAGGAGAGGAATGCAGAAGGTCAGATGATTGTGGATTTTGCGAAAAGAATGGACATGGCTGTGGTGAATACGTATTTTAAGAAGAGGGTGGAGCATAGGGTGACGTACAAGAGTGGAGGAAGATGCTCACAAGTTGATTATATACTATGTAGGAGGGCCAGTCTTAAGGAGATTGGAGACTGTAAAGGTGGTGGCAGGGGAAAGTGTAGTTAAGCAGCATAGATTGGTGGTATGTAGAATGACGTTGGTGATCAAGAAGAGGAGGAGGAATGTGAAAGCTGTGCCAAGGATTAAATGGTGGAAGTTAAAAAAGGGTGATTGTGAAGTGGAGTTTAGGGAAGAGTTAAGACAGGCACTGGGAGGCAGTGGAGAGTTAACGAATAGCTGGGTAACTACAGCAGAACTAGTAAGGGTGACTGCTAGAAAGGTGCTTGGTGTGACATCTGGACAGAGGAAGGAGGACAAGGAGACCTGGTGGTGGAATGAGGAAGTACAGGAGAGTATACAGAGGAAGAGGCTGGCGAAGAAGAAGTGGGATTGTCAAAGAAATGAAGAAAGTAGACATGAGTATAAGGAGATGAGGCATGGCAAAGAGAGAGGTGGCGAAAGCAAAGGATAGGGCATATGGAGAGTTATACGAGAGATTGGACACTAAAGAGGGAGAAAAGGACCTGTACCGATTAGCTAGACAGAGGGACAGAGCTGGGAAAGATGTGCAGCATGTAAGGGTGATAAAGGATAGTGAGGGAAAGGTACTCACAAGAGAGGAGAGTGTGTTGAGTAGATGGAAAGAGTATTTTGAGAGGCTGATGAATGAAGAGAATGAGAGAGAGAAGGTTGGATGATGTGGGGATAGTGAATCAGGAAGTGAAACAGATTAGCAAGGAGGAAGTAAGGGCAGCTATGAAGAGGATAAAGAATGGAAAGGCTGTTGGCCCAGATGACATACCAATGGAAGCATGGAGGTGCTTAGGAGAAATGGCAGTGGAATTTCTAACTAGATTGTTTAATGAAATTTTGGAAAGTCAGAGGATGCCTGAGGAGTGGAGAAAAAGTGTTTTGGTACCTGTCTTTAAGAATAAGGGTGATGTGCAGAGCTGCATTAACTACAGAGGGATAAAACTGATTAGTCAGAGCTTGAAGTTATGGGAAAGAGTAGTGGAAGCAAGGTTAAGAAGGGAGGTGATGATTAGTGATCAGCAGTATGGTTTCATGCCAGGAAAGAGCACTACAGATGCAATGTTTGCTCTGAGAGTGTTGATGGAGAAATACAGAGAAGGTCAGAAGGAGTTGCATTGTGTCTTTGTAGCCTTGGAGAAAGCATATGACAGGGTGCCTAGAGAAGAGTTGTGGTATTGTATGAGGAAGTCGGGAGTGGCAGAGAAGTACGTAAGAGTGGTACAGGATATGTACGAGGGTAGTGTGACAGTGGTGGTGACTGCAGTGGGAGTGACAGATCCGTTTAAGGTGGAGGTGGGATTACATCAAGGATCAGCTCTGAGTCCTTTCTTATTTGCAGTGGTGATGGACAGGTTGACAGATGAGATCAGACAGGAGGCCCCGTGGACTTTGATGTTTGCAGATGACATTGTGATCTGTAGTGAGAGTAGGAATCAGGTTGAGGAGACTCTGGAGAGGTGGAGATATGCTCTAGAGAGCAGAGGAATGAGGGTCAGCAGGGCTAAGACAGAATATATGTGTGTAAATGAGAGAGAGGGTAGAGGAATGGTGAGGATGCAGGGAGTAGAATTGGTAAAGGTGGACGAGTTTAAGTACTTGGGATCAACAGTTCAGAGTAATGGTGAATGTGGAAGAGAGGTGAAGAAGAGAGTACAGGCAGGGTGGAATGGGTGGAGGAGAGTGTCAGGAGTGATTTGTGACAGACGGGTATCCGTAAGAGTGAAAGGGAAGGTCTACAAGAGTGTAGTGAGACCAGCTATGTTATATGGGTTGGAGACAGTGGCATTGACAAAAAGGCAGGAGTCAGAGCTGGATGTGGCAGAGTTAAAGATGTTAAGATTTGCAATCGGTGTGACTAGGATGGATAGGATTAGGAATCGGTATATTAGAGGGTCAGCTCATGTTGGACAGTTTGGAGACAAAGCAAGAGAGACGAGATTGCGTTGGTTTGGACATGTGCTGAGGAGGGATGATGGGTATATTGGGAAAAAGATGCTAAGGATGGAGCTGCCAGGTAAGAGGAATAGAGGAAGGCCTAAGATAAGGTTTATGGACGTGGTGAGAGAGGACATGCAGGCGGTTGGTGTGACAGAGCAAGATGCAGAGGATAGGAAGAAATGGAAAGAGATGATCCGCTGTGGCGACCCCTAACGGGAAAAGCCGAAAGAGAATGATGATGCCTTTAATTTTAAAATAGGCATCAGGGAGATGGCATCGTTCAAACCAGGTGGCTTCAAAGCATTAAGCCTAAGTTGCCAAGTTGCTTCCAAGGCTCCAATTTTATTGTTAGTGTCACACCCCCTTTCACTAGCAACAACTCGATCTATGACAAAGAATACAAACTTTTTAAAATTCTTACATCTTTTCGTGTTTAAATAAAGTGCATTGTGCTCATTGTTTCTATTAATGCACCTTAAATGTTCTGAAATCCTGTCACATAATCTACGGATGGTTTTACCCACATAAAACCCTTCACATGAAATACAGAAAGCAACATATACAATACACTTGGTATTACAATTACATATCCCTGGACATGAAATGGTGTACATATAGTCATTTACACATAAGTATGGAATATCATTGATATATCTGCACCGTCTACACTTGCCACAT
This sequence comes from Protopterus annectens, assembly GCF_019279795.1. Lineage (NCBI taxonomy): Eukaryota > Metazoa > Chordata > Ceratodontiformes > Protopteridae > Protopterus > Protopterus annectens. Next base: position 204,460,846 of record NC_056745.1, read on the forward strand.
TTCTTCATAAGTGACTTTTCTTCGAACATTGGCTTCTCTTTCAAGGATACCTTTTAAGTTGTTCCCTCTACTGTAAACTATCAATGGTTCTTGACCGAACGTTTCTTTAATATTGTCACTTAAACAGAATTTCCAAGCATTCCTCAAACCTGTCACCAAATCATTAGACCTATCGTATTTTAATACAAACATGGCATATAATTTTTATCGGTTAACTTCATTGGGAGTGCCAGATGTTGCATTCTGCAAAATAGGAATGTAACATGTTTCTCTTTTTCTCATAATCTCTCTTTTAATTTTTAATAGTAATTTTAAGGGATATCCCCTGTCTAGGAACATTCCTATCAGTTTGTACATTTCATCTTTAAAAAGTTAAGTTGTCACTAACCAACCTAGATGTTATCACCATCGGTCCCTTTATGATTCCTTTTCTTTGATGGTAGGGGTGACAACTATTGAAATGTAAAAGTGAGTTCTAATATGTCTCTTTTCTATGGATGTTACTACATAAACCTTGTGATGTTTTCTTTATAGTTAAATCTAGAAAATTAATCTCTTCATTGTGCCAAGAATAAGTAAACTTGAAAAAATCAGTAGTAGCATTTAAATAGTCGATGAACTCTATTATAGAAATTTCATCTCCTTTCCATAGGATTGATACATCATCCAAAAATCTGTTGTATAAAAAAAAAAATTTTTTTTTTTTTTAAAAAGGGGGGGGGTTTTTTTAAAAAGGTTTTTAAATTTTTTTTTAAAAAAAATAAGGAAGGTTAAAAATTTTTTAAAAGGGGGAAAAAAAAAATTTTTTAAAAAAAATTTAAAAAAAAAGAAAACAAAATTTTTTCCCGGGGAAAAAAAAAATTTTTAAATTTTTAAAAAAAAAAATTTTTTAAATTTTTTTTGGGGGGAAAAAAATTTTTTTAAAAAAAAATTTTTTTTTTTTGGGGGGGTTTTTTAAATAAAAAAAAAAAAAAAATTTTAAAATTTTTTTTTTAAAAAAAATTTAATTGTTTTTTTTTAAAAAGTTTTAAATTTTTAAAAAAATTTTTTTTATTTTTTTTAAAAAAAATTTTTTAAAAATAAAAAAAATAAAAAAATTT